>NC_138779.1:122892601-122937601 GCF_965119305.1 Pelophylax lessonae
CACTGTAATGCTACCCATACTGCTGTCCTTTTAACATGGTGACAAAAGTTGATACCTATGCTACATGTGTGTAAAGTTACTTGCACCCTGCTAAATGGACAGCAATAAGGTTGTAAATACAGTGACTGCCTGTCCCCCCTGATGGCGGCCCTGGGTGTGTCATGAAAGGCCAATTGAGAAAATGGCTATATCATGTAGAGGAAATCACCAGTGTGGGGCAACCTATGTCATGGAGGTAGATTTGGACATCGATGTATATGTATCACCAGAAATGGAATTCTTTGTTCTACAATATCTCAAAGACGACCTAGCATGTTATTTGAAGACTGTACTATTTTGGACATACTTGGACTCAAACATACACTGCTCTTTCCACAGCTCCTCCTCCTCTGGGGGTATGATAAAGTTTATACGCATCTTCACCAAAAGCACAAGATGATGTGTCGTCTCCGGATGAGGCTGCAGCGGAGATTTCAGTTTCTGCCTGAGATAGTGGATCTGCAGCGGGCCTGGAGTGATGCCAAAAGGCGCTCACCCAGGCTCCTGCTAAAGGCTGTGGAGCAAATCTCCGGTAAGTAAAAATATACATTACATGTGACCAGATAGGTTACAATTTTTTGGGTAGGTGGACATGTGTTTAGCTATGCAACAACACTAATACCAACACCCCCCCCCCCCCCTCCCTCTCGCTCCTACCTTTCCTACCTCCATCAAGTGTCTCTTCACAACCTTTAATACTACTATGTACATTCGTATTTTTTATGTTTTTTTTTTTCTTCTGCTTCTAGCCAAAGCGGACGGACGGCACCCTCTTGTGCTTTTGGTGAAGAAGGGGAGGAGGAGGACGGCCACACTCCAATATGCAGTCAGAGGCAGCGAGCCATTTGAGCAGCTGAAAATTGTGGATCGTAAGTAGAAAATAAAAATGTTAGAAATTTCTAATCTCTAATCACATTTTACAGAGCCCCCTTTACATCGGAGTCTCCAGACTTACTACACTGTAAGAGGGAAGTGTGAAGACTCTGATATAAGGAGAGTTTGGGAACCATTATTTGAGGGGGGAAGCTGGGGACTCTGGTGTAAAAGGGAACTCTGTGTTCCCCAAAGCTCCCCCATACATCTGAGCTTACAGAGACCCTCTTACACTTCCCTTCCTCAGTCCACCACAGTCAAGGGCACAACAAGTCCCACTGCAGAAGGCTACCTGCTTGGACTTGTAATCCTCTCTGTAGGGGAATGAGGAAATACTGCCTGCTATGCTAAGACTTGTAGTGCCCTCTGTTAGGGACTAAGGATTCCTCAGTCCTCAACATTCTAGGGCACTATAAGTCTCAGCATAGTGGGCTGTCATACCTCAGTCCCTCACAGCTCGGGTCAAAAACAACACAGTTAAACATCTAAAGGACAACTCCAAACAAAACTACCAATAATGGACAGAGTCCATATGCTCTATAATGTCAAAGACCCGCTACCACTCACCTTCCACCTCTGGTGCTGTCATTGTGTAGGGCAAAGGGCTCCATCTACACCATGTTTGGCTTTCATGTCAGATAGGCAGGACTTGCTCAGCTCCACTCTCTTCCTTGGCAATTGACTCTGGCGTCATTGTGGATCTTTCCTCCTCTAGAAAACCCCCAGGGGCCCTCTCCTTGTCCCCCAGCCACCCAGGGCCTTCTTCTCCTCCTCCTCCACCAACCATTTTCAGACTCTTCCAACTTCCCTGGGGCTACTCAACCACTTTGCATAGTGGACACAACAAATCTATGACCAGCCTGCAAAATATCAAGTCTGGGCCTGGTTACCTGTATGTTCCGGGTCCAGGGCGGAGCTCTCCTCCCAGAGCAACAACTGATGATAGCAGAGTGAGTTGACCGGCCAGTCACTTCCTACTGGTGCAGGTACACACCTACCGATTCCTCCACATCTTAGGATAACATGATCAGACGGCCAATCCCCAGGCAGAGAAGGAGGAGTAAGTGTCAGCGGACAACAGACACCTGGCAGACGCAGTGAAGGGACTGCAGCACACTGCTGCAACTTTTTGATCCGAGGATTGAAAGCAATCTTTTACTTGGGAGATTTCCCTGACTGCGCCCTTCGAAATGTTGGTGCTCCGCCACTGGCCGCAAGGCCCCTGTAGGTGCGAGGCCTTAGGCGCCCGCTTAATTTGCATGGTGCCCTCCTGTTTTAAAACATGGTCAATGCATCTCATTGGTGTAAGTGCACTTCTATGTTCTGAATTGTAGGGGCATTGAGTATGGTGCTAGCATGATGAGAGGTTACTGCCTATTTGTGTCCATAAATAATATATAATGTTTTTCTTTTATTTTAGAAACCAGTGATCAGGATGTTGCGGCTCAGCCTTCTCAGGCCCCCTGTAAGTAATGTGGATGTGCTGGTGTGTTGTGTATTAGGTCGAACTTGGAGGAATGATTGTTTGTTTTGTTTTCTTTTGTGGTTGATGTAACTTCAGCAAGAGAGGAGCCTCAGGCAGGGCCGAGTCGCCTGGATCCGGGCCAGGAACAAACTGTTGGCCAAGAAGAGGCCAATTGGTCCGACTCGGATGAGGACCTGGGCTCTCCTCAAAGGGGAAGTAAGTATTCTACATGTGTTTGTGTGTTCAATGTGTCCTGGTAAATATAAGGGCTGTAATATATATATTTTGACATTGGGGTTTTGTAGCAGCTGACATTGAGGATGTTTGTTGTGGAGGACTGGGGAAGAGGGGCCACTGCTTACCCAGTCCACTGTAACTACTACCTTCAATGTTTCCAGACTACTTTCTGTGTGCCTTTATCAAATAGCTTTTGTTCAAGGATTGTATTTGTGTCTTTGTGTTTCTAGGAGATACAACGCCATCCCCCCATGAAGGGACACCATCCCCCCATGTAGGGTCTCCCCCATCCTCCCCCACTCCAGGCTCCCCTGAACTAGTCTGTAAGTACCTAAAATTAGATTCTCACATGAATTGTGTGTGCTAGGATGATGTGTATCTAGGATAATCTAAGTTGGAGTCAAAGCAAGTGTAGTTTTGCTATATGTGACAGGAAGGTTGGTCATGAAACACTCTTGCTTAACCTTCATGTTTGAAAGGTGGTTTTGGGGAGCTTTACAGGACATGTTATCTTTTGTAAGTTATCTCAAGCCACCCTATTCTAAATTGGTGTTAGTTTCTCTACATTGGAAATGGTGTGCTTTGTACTTGTAAATTTTTAGGGGACATTGTAATTTAATCATGTCCTGATTTAGTCAACACTGAAAATGTGTGTTTGTCAATCTTTCATAAATACTCTTCCTCGGTAATGTACCACATTCCAGTTCACAATTTGTGTTCTTTTTGTGCAGTTTCTCCAGAGCCAGCCACGCCATCCACTTCAGGGGCCCCAAAAAAACCTGATGATGGTAAGTTGTGTGCTTTTCCAGTAATGTGTCTACTTAGTAAGTGGAGAAATGCTAACTGTGTATGTCCCCGCTCAGGCTTCAAGTTGTTCTAAAGGCAGCGGGTTCTTTATGTGAATGCATTCTATGCATTAGTATTCCAAGTGATAGGTGTGCATATTCCCCCTAAGACTTACTGGGACCATTTTTTACGGTCCAAATTTTTGCACTAATACTTGTCTGGAACAGACTCCCCCTCCTCCTTAACTGAGGTGACAGCATGCCAATATTGCCTCCTGATGCTGTCACTCCTAATCATTGAGACCATTGGAAGGGAGGGGGGCAAGGCTGGCTCACAGCCTAGTGCCTGAACAGGCACAGGGTGCTTGGCTTCATCTCATGTGCCTCCATAGCAAGCTGCCTGCTGTGGGGTCAAACAACAGGAGGGAGGTGCCTAGAGGTGTGTACAGGGGCCATGTAAAAAGGAGGATTGTTATTTCTCTTGTCCCCAAAAACCTAGAGAGTGTAAGTCTAACCTGATTAGTTTTCCGCAGCCCTCCCAAAATGATATGTTTCCAACACTTAGAACAGGCAGGGCTGAGGCACCAAAAACATCAGAAAAACACAATCAGCACAAAAGCAGGGAGTACGTATCCTTAACGCTACAAGCTTCACCCAGAAGAATGACGCTTGCACTGTACAAATCTGCATCACCACCATATCAATGTCTAAATAAAACTTTCAGGGAAATGTGGAGGGGTAATGAGTGGGTGTTAGAGCGTTTTCATGACTGCGTAACCTACAGTTAGCGTGAGTCCATTTGTTGATAAACTTTTTCTTCTCTCTTAACACAGCTGGGATGGCGGAAAGGAGATCAGGGGAGCAGACACATCTGCTCCGTCCAGAACTGGCCCTCAAAATTCCTAAGGGTGAGTCTCTACTATGTGTCAGGTTCAATCTATAGACAGTAAGAGGGAGAGAGAACGCTCCACAGATTCCAATGGTGATAGAGATAAATGTGTGCACATGTATCGTGTTGACCAATTGAACCCAAAACACCTTACATTCTTCAAAATGATTGCTTGTGTTTACATGCAGAAAAGCATTTTACTTAGCTTTGGTGGAACTGCTACTAACATTCCAAGCCATCTTATGTAACCTTTTGAACAATTTGCTGTGAAAGTTTGAGTTTAAGGTTTACAACAGCAATTTAGCATATTTGCTTCAGAGTGTTGATAAAAGCCAACCAATAGACTCCTAAGCATATTTGTTGAGGCACATTAATTACAATCCTTGTTTGGATCATTTTGCCTAAAACTAATTGTCATGTTTTTTTCTACCCAGGGCACACCCACCTCACCTACGAGGTCCTCCTGGATTATATGAGGTGGTGCGGAGACCGAATTCTATATTTGGAACACCTTTGTGGCGTGGATCCAGACCCTAAGGAGCCATTCGTTAGGAATGTCACACCTTTAAAAAGATCCTAGTATTTTTTTTTTGTGGTTTGTTTACTTATGTTGCACGTTGCAACACAAAGAAATGTCACATTTGTAATTGTTGCCCATTATAAACAAAAATCTAACAAAAAAATCAAAAACAGTTTAAAAAAAACCCTTTTTTTGGGACCCAAAAAAAAAAAAAAAAAAAAAGCCTTGTTTTTGGCAACCAAAAAAAATATAAAAATTTATAAAAAACCCTTTTTTTGGGGACCCAAAAAAAACAAAAAACAAAAAAAGCCTTGTTTTTGGCAACCAAAAAAAAATATAAAAATTTATAAAAAACCCTTTTTTTGGGGACCCAAAAAAAAAAAAAAAACAAAAAAAGCCTTGTTTTTGGCAACCAAAAAAAATATAAAAATTTATAAAAAACCCTTTTTTTGGGAACCAAAAAAACCAAAAAAAAAAAAAAAAAGCCTTGTTTTTGGCAACCAAAAAAAAAATGTTTACAAAAAAGCCTTGTTGTTTTTATGGCAACGGACAAAACCAAAAATGTTTACAAAAAAGCCTTGTTGTTTTTATGGCAACCGACAAAACCAAAAATGTTTACAAAAAAGCCTTGTTGTTTTTATGGCAACGGACAAAACCACAAATGTTTACAAAAAAGCCTTGTTGTTTTTATGGCAACGGACAAAACCAAAAATGTTTACAAAAAAGCCTTGTTGTTTTTATGGCAACGGACAAAACCAAAAATGTTTACAAAAAAGCCTTGTTGTTTTTGGTAACAAACTAAACCAAAAATGTTTACAAAAAAGCCTTGTTGTTTTTATGGCAACGGACAAAACCACAAATGTTTACAAATAAGCCTTGTTGTTTTTATGGCAACGGACAAAACCAAAAATGTTTACAAAAAAGCCTTGTTGTTTTTATGGCAACGGACAAAACCAAAAATGTTTACAAAAAAGCCTTGTTGTTTTTGGTAACAAACTAAACCAAAAATGTTTACAAAAAAGCCTTGTTGTTTTTATGGCAACCGACAAAACCAAAAATGTTTACAAAAAAGCCTTGTTGTTTTTATGGCAACGGACAAAACCAAAAATGTTTACAAAAAAGCCTTGTTGTTTTTATGGCAACGGACAAAACCAAAAATGTTTACAAAAAAGCCTTGTTGTTTTTATGGCAACGGACAAAACCAAAAATGTTTACAAAAAAGCCTTGTTGTTTTTGGTAACAAACTAAACCAAAAATGTTTACAAAAAAGCCTTGTTGTTTTTATGGCAACCGACAAAACCAAAAATGTTTACAAAAAAGCCTTGTTGTTTTTATGGCAACGGACAAAACCAAAAATGTTTACAAAAAAGCCTTGTTGTTTTTATGGCAACGGACAAAACCACAAATGTTTACAAAAAAGCCTTGTTGTTTTTATGGCAACGGACAAAACCAAAAATGTTTACAAAAAAGCCTTGTTGTTTTTGGTAACAAACTAAACCAAAAATGTTTACAAAAAAGCCTTGTTGTTTTTATGGCAACCGACAAAACCAAAAATGTTTACAAAAAAGCCTTGTTGTTTTTATGGCAACGGACAAAACCAAAAATGTTTACAAAAAAGCCTTGTTGTTTTTATGGCAACCGACAAAACCACAAATGTTTACAAAAAAGAATTGTTTTTGTGAAAACCTTCCAAAAAATGATGTCAAAACATAAAAAATGTTTAAAATGTTTATCTAAATTAAATTTAAGTATGTTGCTCTTTGCAACACAAATGTTACATTGGCAATTTAGTTCATTCTATTATATATTGTAATATATTTTTTGTACGCTACAGTTGGTAGACACCCACATGTGTTATTAAAACATTTATTTTATTACCCAAGTTTTCTTTTTGGTGTACACATCGAATGTCTTTTGTGTTGTATTTGTTTACTTGAGTGGTGTGGTCTGTAATTGTTAGTATGTTGGCTTTGGTTTATGTTAGCCTTGAGACTTGTTTTGAAGCTACATTTGAAGGGAGACCTTTTCTTGGGTCGTTATGTGAACATTGAGTTATCTAAATTTACATGAAATCATATGTTTGGAGATCGAGAAGCACGTGTGTATAAATGCCTACATTAACCAGGGCCATTACTTGGCCACCAACACTCCTAAAAAACCAAAGAGCAAACACAAACTAATCATTTTGCATAAAATTTTATTTCATCCCCAAAAAAAGCACTATAAGAAATCATATTGTGCCACCCTCAAATTTAAAAAAAAAATGGCCCCACAAATTGGCCAATGTAACAATCATTAACAAAACCAAAAAAAAAAAAAAAAAAGAAATTAAGTTGGTGGTGGTGGTGGTGACTGAAGCAGTGTGGTGAGCAATGGAAAGGTTCCTGCCATCAAATGGTGGGCCAATAGTCCCATCTGCTCTGGGGTTAGCCTTAGAGTTCTGGTAAAGTGGCCCATTAGAATCAGATCCCGTGTCTGAGGCTGCTGCTGATGCAGGGTGTTGAACCCTGGAAATGTCCCAGACTGAAGATCTTGTGCCAATAGTCCCATCTGCTCTGTGCTCAGCCTAAGAATTTGGGTAACGTGTGCCATTACCATGAGATGGGATCGTTGCTGCTCCAAGGCTATTTGATGCTGCTGGTGGTGCAAGGGTTGTGAAGATGTGTGGGGAGTGGTGGTTGATTGGTTGTTGTGGTCCACGGTGCGGGGGCAAACGACATGTCGCATTGGTGACAAAAAAGAAGAACGGCCTGGGGAGGAGTGAAGTGATAAAGGTGTGGAGGGAATGTAGTCAGGTGGAAGGGGTACTGTGGAACCAGTGCGCATTGAGGTTGTGCAGGAGGATTGCTCATTGAGGGGTGTGGGAGTCCGAACGGAGTGTGAAGTGCTAGGAGTGGCTACAGGAGGAATTGTCCCATCCCCAGCTGCCTGACAAGTGGCCAACACTGGCATTACCCTCCCACTACCACAACCTGCAGTGGCAGGTGAGTGAGATGTTTGGGAGGGCTCTGCCAATGGGGCATCTTCAGATCCAAACAGGCATTGGCGTGTGGCCAGCACCTGAGTGTCAACACTTTGCCGATCCCGTTGATGCTGGTCTGCTAAACTTACCAAGCTGTTACGCATATCCTGTTGAACCTGTAACATATCCTGGTGAACCTGTACCATTGTTGCTACAGATTCCTGTATGAGCCCGAGCAGACGTACTGCCTCAGTAGATTGCTGAGTACGCCTCCTTAACTCATTTTGGACCTGATACTCATCAAGCAGCCTCTCGGCTACATCCAGCATAGATGGACGAAGTTGGGTAGGTGACAATCCCTCTGCATCTAAGGCTACCTGAAAGCAGAAGAAATAGACCAAATCATTATCAAACATCATGACTAAATATTTCAGATTAGTTTGACAACTTAACACCCCAAGCAGAACGTTGAAAAGTTTGATGTGCTTCTAATGAGTACTTGTTCATTGTAAGATTATCCAAGCTAGCAACACTTCTGATAATGGGTACATATTATATTGGTAGGACTAATATGACAAAGGCAAAAAAGATTCAACATGAAGGTGTTCCCAATTAACCCTGGTGTGGTAGGTTGTTTATGCTTTTGGTAAATCTGTTACTACACCAATGACTTTATACATCTACGTATGTTGTCTAAAATCTTGCCATCAATCGGCTAGAGGACAACCCAACCAAACGATACCCATGAATTTGGACCTGGAAAATCAAAGACGGGCCGGACTTTAAAGATCCTGGATGTTTTTGGAACATTAGTGGCACACCAAATTATAACATAATTCCCTGATGTTCAAGATAGAACTCTTGTTGTGCTGGTGCATCGTCAGAATGTCATAGCACTAATTTAACACACACAATGTAAGCCACATCTAGTCCAAAATCAATGCTACCATTGAAATGTTACATGTGCACCTTGTTCCCTTATATCACATACCACAGCACTGGATGCAGAATCGTCGCCAGCTCCTGATCCAACTCCAGCTGCAACGTCAAGAGGGGCCTGATGTTCTTTTAAAAAAAAAAAAAAAAAACATGTTTAGTACATAACCTTAGTCAGTAATGATTATGGCCAGATTGCCCTCCTAGCTTCATGAATGAAGCATTGAGGCCAAACATTCAAAAGTGCTTTCCTGGGCTCATAGGACACTTGCTAAACCCTCCCAAAGGTTAAGAAGGCTTGGTCTGCCTACTAATGACGGCACCCATTAATGCTGTCAACTGTGTTTTGCAGGGTAAACATCTAAAAGGCAACACTCTTTCCTAAGAAAAAACATGTGTGTTAATGGGGTTAATAAGATTCAAAAAAACATTATTTGACTAGACATACCAACACCTTCCTCCAGGCCTAGCTGCACTGGGTGTGTTCCCTGCTGCGGATCTTCTGTAAAGGACATAGCAATATGAGCTATCTTGGCCAAAAAAAAACATCTACATTGTTTGGCACAGTATGATATTGGACCTACCAGGAGGAGGGTCAGCACTGATGTCAACACCTGTGAGTCCGTCTGGTTCGCCAAGCTGCATGGGCTGTGGAGGGGCTGAGATCCGTGCTACAGATGAACAAATTGCAGGTTGGGGAAAACAAAAAAAGGACAATTGGAAGGGCAAGTATCACATTCTCTTAATGTCACACATAGGATAGTAGTTAATCTTTTCCAAACAACTCACACAATTGACATCCAAGATAATATCCTACCTCGGTGCAAAGCATCCGAATCTAAGTCCTCTCTGGGAAAGATGGTATCGGGTCCTATGATGTTCAAGAAAGGTAATTGATAATCCCAGAGAGAACTTCGTGCACGTTCATCCAGCCGACCTTGACGGTCATAAAGACCCTCCGCAGCCCATGCAATTAGCTTCTTCCGAACGGACCCACAGATGTCGTTGACCTTCTTCCGCACACTGTCACGGTGGCGAGGTGCTTCACCCAGTGCATTTACAGCATCCCGGATTTCATCCCACAATCTGTTCTTCTCTGTTACTGAGTAAGACGCGGCCCTGGTCCCATGTATCGCCTGATATCTGGCCATATAGGCGTGGACCAGGGCACAGCACTGATTGTGGGTGAAACGGGGAAGCCGGGTTAATGTGGACAAGCTGACTCTGGTGGACGGACCCGCTCCAGGACTACTGTCAGAAGAGCCAGCTTGTCCACTTGGTGTGTTAACACCTCCCCCGGCTTCCTCCTCCGGGATGGGGATGGTGGACTCCCTCATGGATACAGCTGGAGCCTCCCTCACACCAGAGCCAGACGATCTGCCCACCCTGCCCCCCCTGGCCCCCCTGGCCCCCCTGGCCCCCCTGGCCCCCCTGGCCCTTCTCATCCTTCCAGTGGGTGGGGCCATGGGAGCACGAGGTGGGCAGAGAATCTGGCTGTCCAGCAGCAGCAAAGAGCCCCAAACTCCTAAATCTGAAATGACAAAAGAGAAAACAGAAAAAACAGGATTTGCAGATTGCTCTTCATATACAGTATAATTAGTGAACAGTTACAGAACACACTTACCTAATGGCACAAACAGACTTGGTCGTGGTGGTGGTGGTAGTAGTGGGCAAAGAGCAGAAGAGGCTGCAAAGAAAAGGAAAAAAAAAAAACACATAAGAAAACGCATATGGGTACAAATCACACGAGGCCCTCCAAACACTTACCTAATGGCACAAACACGGTGGTGGTGGTGGTGGTGGCAAAAAAAGCAGAAGAGGTTGCAAAGAAATGTACAAAAAAAACACATAAGAAAACGCATAGGGGTACAAATCACACGAGGCCCTCCAAACACTTACCTAATGGCACAAACACAGTGGTGGTGGTGGTGGTGGTGGTGGCAAAGAGCAGAAGAGGCTGCAAAGAAATGTAAAAAAAAAACACATAAGAAAACGCATAGGGGTACAAATCACACGAGGCCCTCCAAACACTTACCTAATGGCACAAACACAGTGGTGGTGGTGGTGGTGGTGGTGGCAAAGAGCAGAAGAGGCTGCAAAGAAATGTAAAAAAAAAAACACATAAGAAAACTCATAGGGGTACAAATCACACGAGGCCCTCCAAACACTTACCTAATGGCACAAACACAGTGGTGGTGGTGGTGGTGGTGGTGGCAAAGAGCAGAAGAGGCTGCAAAGAAATGTAAAAAAAAAACACATAAGAAAACGCATAGGGGTACAAATCACACGAGGCCCTCCAAACACTTACCTAATGGCACAAACACAGTGGTGGTGGTGGTGGTGGTGGTGGTGGTGGTGGTGGTGGTGGTGGCAAAGAGCAGAAGAGGCTGCAAAGAAATGTAAAAAAAAAACACATAAGAAAACTCATAGGGGTACAAATCACACGAGGCCCTCCAAACACTTACCTAATGGCACAAACACAGTGGTGGTGGTGGTGGTGGTGGTGGCAAAGAGCAGAAGAGGCTGCAAAGAAATGTAAAAAAAAAACACATAAGAAAACGCATAGGGGTACAAATCACACGAGGCCCTCCAAACACTTACCTAATGGCACAAACACAGTGGTGGTGGTGGTGGTGGTGGTGGCAAAGAGCAGAAGAGGCTGCAAAGAAATGTAAAAAAAAAACACATAAGAAAACGCATAGGGGTACAAATCACACGAGGCCCTCCAAACACTTACCTAATGGCACAAACACAGTGGTGGTGGTGGTGGTGGTGGTGGTGGTGGCAAAGAGCAGAAGAGGCTGCAAAGAAATGTACAAAAAATACACATAAGAAAACTCATAGGGGTACAAATCACACGAGGCCCTCCAAACACTTACCTAATGGCACAAACACAGTGGTGGTGGTGGTGGTGGTGGTGGTGTTAAAGAGCAGAAGAGGCTGCAAAGAAATGTAAAAAAAAAACACATAAGAAAACGCATAGGGGTACAAATCACACGAGGCCCTCCAAACACTTACCTAATGTCACAAACACAGTGGTGGTGGTGGTGGTGGTGGTGTAATCCTTTATAGGCAAAAGGAGGCTGCAAACATTAAACATACATGAGAAATCGCATGACCTACATACGTGCACATAATAAATTACAGTTATCAGGAAAGCAAAAATGGTGTCTTTGGAAGCTGGGAAGGTAAGGGGGCAGGTTTAGATGCCAAATCTAGACTGCACACCTTTAACAAACATGAGAAAACACATGTCCAAACCACATGCACATGGGGCCAACTGCCAATGATTAAAAGACACTTGAGGGGTTCCCAAGCTATTGTGGGTTGGAGGGGATTCACCATAGACAACTTAAGCACACCCAAGATAAGTACAAATTGTCTCCTTCCTTTTTTTTGGGAGAGAGAGATACAATTGTCTTACCTCCAGATAATGTAGGTTGTGGGTCACAGGGTCTTGCTAGCACATAAGAAACATCGATCTATAACATCCAGCAGCCATATTGGCCATGTGCTCCTTTTATAGCTGGCTCACAGGTGTGATAATTAGCGGCCGTTTCTATATATATCTGCGCATTCGCGAATTTGCGCGTTCAAAATGGAGGACGATATCCCAGACGCATTAGATGGTGCAATGCTGGCATTTATTGGTGCCTTGTTTGAGGAGGCCCTGGCACAGGAGGCAGCAGAAGGTGGGGAAGCTGCAGCAGCAGCAGCAGCAGCACCTTCAGCAGCAGCACCTCCAGTCCGTGTGCCCTTACCTCGCCAGCCACGCATTTTTGCTCCAAGGATCTATTTGGACAAGCTGCGGGATTCTGATGTCAGGAGGAAGTTCCGGCTCGAGCGAGGAACTATTCTACACCTCTACCAGCTCATAGCAGAGAAAATTGACCCGGACACACAGCGCGGCCATGCGGTGCCCGGCATGGCCAGATTGCTGGCCACTTTGTATATTTTAGGGCGTGGCAGCTTCCAAGCCACTTCGGGAAGTATCATGGGCATTAGCCAGCCCACAGTTTCAAGGGTGTTCATGTTGGTCATTAATGCCATAGTGGATATAGTGCCCAATTTTATCCACTGGCCACAGAATGAAAATGAGTGGAATGAAGTCAAGTTGGGTTTCTACCGGCGGGCACACATGCCGCAAATCCTAGGGGCAATCGATGGCACCCACATAGCCATTAGGCCCCCAAGGAGCCACGAAAGTGAATACCGGAACCGCAAGCAGTACCACTCTGTGAACGTCCAATTAGTGTGTGACGCCAAACAGCGCATCATGAGTGTCAACACTGGTCACCCAGGGTCGTGCCATGATTCCAGTATGTTAAGAACAAGTACTCTGTACGAGGTGTTTGAAAGTGGACAAATGCCCGAAGGGTGGCTTATTGGTAAAGTATTTTGTCTTAACAACATAAACTGTAAGATTACATAGACATAGGAATAAGCTACATCGGTGTACACCCTGATTTAAGCAAAGCCTACCTAAAATGGATGTGTTATTAGTTGTCAGGCTGTTCACACACAACCAGATCAGCAGCTTAGCAGCTCACAAAAGAAAGATTTGCAAAGTTGTCTTTGAGTCCAATGAAGGTGGTTAACCAATGTGTAAATGGTGTCCTCTAGCCACCCAAAGAAAACCTACAAATGATTCCAATGGTATTGCCATATCCCCAAAGTACTTTGCATAAGTGAGTCAATATTGGTTTCCTCACTCTAGTTGCAGATATATTCCAGAAGTAAGACCTAGGCTAATGTAATAGGAACAGAATAGGGGCCAAGTTGTAACTTGCAAGAGAAACCCACCACTTTGTGTGTCCTTTTTCCCATTTGTATTAGTGATTTAGGCAGTTAGACAGAGTTGAGATGTTTCATATGATTTTTTGCAAACAGACGAGCAGGTTGTTTAGTAAAATGCCTAATTGTCTCCCATTTTGAGGAGTCATCTAAAGTCACATGATATGAATAACTAATGTATATTTTTCTTATTTTTCAGGGGATGCTGGTTACCCGCAGCTGACGTGGCTGATGGCTCCAATCAGGTACCCCCAGGGCCCAGCAGAGAGGAATTACAACAGGGCCTTGCGGAGAAGCCGGAGTATCATTGAGTTGACCATAGGTCTTCTCAAGTCCCGGTTTCTCTGCTTGGCCCGGCCTGGGGGTGAACTCCTGTACTCTCCTACAAAGGCTTCCAAGATCATCCTGGCGTGCTGCGTGTTGCACAACATGTGCGTTGCCCGGGATGATTCTTGGGAGCTGACGGAGGAGAGGGAGCCAGAGGTCCGTCAGCCGGCGGCCCCCAGGCGGCGGAGCACCGCTGCCGGTATGGCCACCCGGAATACCCTGGTTGCTAGCCACTTTACATGTAAGTACTGTAACCGGTCAAGATAGGGCATGTGTATTAATTAGCTAGTTAGCAGAGGTGCCACTCACAGGGAGACAGAGGGTGATTATCATCTGCCAATGACACTTGCCATTGTAGATAAAGTGTAGTCAACATTGGTAAAATTGTGTTACTTGAGCAAAAACATGCACCTCTAACCATAAACATGTTGGTATTGTGAATAGTGTAAAGGGCTGAGAAGAGCTGGCAGGTGTTTATTTGTGTCTATGCCACCTGTGTAGTTATTGATAACATGAACGGCTGCTTGGTATCTTATGGTGTTGTAATTTTCCAGAACATCAACATCTTGGAATCATGGCACGTACCATGGGAAGCCTGTGGTGATGGGCTGTCTGGCGTCACAGGTGTGTATTCAAATGTTTACATTAATGATTTCTGGTTTGTGTAAGTTGGCATAAAATGTGTTATTTCACTCGTGATGTCGAAATTAAATGAAGTTCAGAATGAAGCAAACAGGCATTAAGATGTGATTTTCATAATGAAATGTCTTATCCTTTGTTTTATTTTTCCAGGAGTGGTACTGCTTGCGGGTGTAGGTGGTAGAAACCCACCTTGATGGACTCCACTCATTTTCTTTTGTGGTCAGTGGATATTTGGTAAGGCACATGGCCAATGACCAACATGAACACCCTGGAACTTCGAAAGTGGCTTGGAAGCTGCCCAGCAACCTTGCCATGCCTGTCCCCTATGAGCTGGTAGAGGTGCAGAATGGATTCTGAACTCTGCCGGAAGTTGTGGAAGACATCAGAATCCCGTAGCCATGGAGCAAAGATCGTGGTCTGGCGCTGTAAAGGCACACGGACTGGAGAGTGACAATATTCTTTTGCTGCATCCCTCCTTCTGCTGTCATTCTCAAATAAATAAATACATTAGAATTGAACATGTGTTTTTTTGTTTTGTGTGGGTGCCTACAGACAAAAGGGCCATCCACACTGTAAGATTTAGAGAAGACTTTATCCTTCCGATTGACATTTTCTATGTAGTGCAAGGGCCTGCCTGATTGCATCCAAATTGAAAGTGTTGAGGTTTGAGCTTCTATTATATGGTTTGGTTAAGTCTACAGGAAAAAGTCTAGACAAATTGTTAGTGTATGGCCCATTAAGCTGCCAAGGCCGGAGTTTTGCACTTTGCATGCTGCTTGTACTGGTGATGTGAGGGGTTGTAATGTAGAGTAGGGATGTGACAGTGTTGTGTTGAGGTGTGAGGCAAATGTAGTGTTGGACTATGAGGGCCTGTGTTGTTGAAATATGGAGAGAGTCCAATATCAGACACCTATGTTTATTGGTCAAGAAATTGTAAGAACCATGGTAAATATGTAAAGAATTGCATCTCGATAAAACTAGGACCACACTCATAAAATCAAAATTGTGTTGTTTCCATTGATGTGCTTGAAATTTGGGTAGGACACCCCCCTCCCCCCCCAAATTCAAGATAGTTTAAAAAAACTGTTTAAAAAAATGAGAGTGAAAAGAGATCCCAAGTGTAGTGATGTGATTTGAACCCATGACGTTGTGAACTGCAGTGAAGTTGCAAAGCACTTAGCTATTGTGCAGAATAAAGCTGTATGGTGGAAAAAATGGAGTGTGTTAAGGCTAAAAAGCACATATAGCTAAAGAACTAAACATTGTATGGAATGTGGGAAGAAGACCATGGTAAAATTGTGAGGTTTCATCTTGCCCTGAAGTAGGGTAGGGGTTTGGTCACTTGCCTTTGGTACTTTCCTTCATAAGATCGATTCGACACACAGACAAGATCAAAAAAACACTTAAAATGGTGTAAGCTTGCAAGCGCTTCTGAGTGTAACATTATTTAGCAATATATATGATGTAATCCGTTCCATTTTAGCAATATAAACAAAAAAAGAAAATAAAAAAAGTAGGTGGAGATGGTAAGCCTCGAACCTACAGCAGAGGGAGATGAATTACAGACATGTGATGTGTGCACTAATCCACTAGCCCACATCGCTATGTGAAACTGCTATAAGCAGGAAGACATAAGTTTGCGAATTGGCGAAGCCGCGATCGTAAGTGAATCCCGCTGACGGCGGAATTCATTATTGCTGTTTTACTCGCCAATTCGCCGCAGCGCCAGTTAATTGATTTGAACGCGGCGAAACTGAAACACGTCATAGATGTTTGAAGCTGCAGTTTCTTTAAATCCGGCCCCCCGTCACTGTCTGGGTACTCCATGAGCCAGGGAAGCATTTTTTCCCAGCTCACCGGAGTTGCCGCTCTTTTGAAAAAGCTGATCCTTAGCTGAAGGGACAGAAGGCGGATTATTCTTTTTAAAACAACGAGAAATAGGGTGATTATTTGCACAATGTGAACACTCGTGTCTAAATCTGCAATTAGAACGGGAACACATGCCTTCATTAAAAGCAAAGCACACTCCCTTTCTTAATTGCCCAAAGTTGGAAGAAAGGGCAGATGATCTTGAAGGGGCAGATGATCTTTGTGGCAATAACAAATTAATCCACAACCCCACATCCTTTACTCCTCACTTTAAGGAATGATGAATAGAAAGCTTCTGTCTAAAGGATTCATCATAACTGTACCAACCAAATCCTTGAAAATGTTTGTAAGCCTCCAGGACAATGTCGAGATGTTGAAAAAGACCTGAACATAATTCAGGACGCCTTTCACCTAAAACACTCGCAAAAATACAATAACCCTGCAGCCAATTATTAAAAGACTTTGGAATATTCCTAAGTCTATCCTCACACTGCTTCTCACCATCCTTACCTGCAGTTCTGTAATGAGGTAATAAAGTCAAAAGATCAACAAATTCCCCCCTCCAAATCCGTTCTTTAACCGAAGAAGGTAAATGAAATCCTAAAGGTGAAATATCACAAGGCATACTCTCCTTCATGCAAACAGTAGGTACCAAAGGAGAAGAAACAGGAACAGAGGGGGTAGATACATCATGCAAAGCAGGGCGATCTGTAGGAAGCAACGCCTCAGACCAAACTTCGGTCAGAGGGTCCGCAACAGATGGCCCCTGGACAGGCACATTAGAAACAATAACCTTGTCAACAGGCATAGTAGAACCCACAGCAACAGGAGAAGACATTTGAGAACAAAAGTCAGTCAACATGGCAAAGAAATTCCTGAGCATATGAGACTGACCTTCAGGTACTGCGTCATTAACGACCACAGTACCAGTAGAACACCCAGGCAGGATCCCTGAAGCAGAGCAGTCAGACGAGGAAACTGGAACGACAGGAACCGGGATGGTAGGCCGAGCCGCTGACACTTCCGGACCGACAACCTTTTTCCCGGAATTCCTGCAGGAAGCGGCGACATCATCTCCAAAACGACCCGGTCGCTTCACCGAGCGGAGCGGGCGTCCATCTTGCCTCTTTGCGACCGTCGCCCGGAAATGACAATCCGGAACTGCGTCATCGGGGTCAAAGACCTGACGATCCGGAAATGCGTCACTGGGGTCACGGTCCCGACAGGCAGGAATTGCATCACTGGGGTCACGGGCAGCCTTTCTGACTGGACGACCTCGGCCAACATGACCCGCGTCAGCAGGGAGCGCCACAGACACAGGAGAAACGTCATCAGTAACAGCCGAAGAAGATCGGCAAGGCTCCACCGGCTCCGGGATCGAAGAAAAGGACAGGCAACGCCGCATCCATTCGACACCATCAGCTTCCCCGGCCCGGTTCAAGATCTGCTGGAGAAGGGATTCCATAGCAGGTCAGTAACAACAACAAAAAGTCCTGAAGCTATTGTCTGTTGCTCCCGCTGCTGAATGAATTTTAACCGTTAGATTTCCTCTTTATATAGGGGAGTCCAAACGGCTCAAGGTGAAAATTCTGTCACTTTTGGACCAACCAACAACAGGTAATAAAAAAGTAACCAGTAATATTACATTGTCATTGTCCAATCAATAATAGAGTTAAATGACCAATCATATATTCTGTCTTATCAACCAATAGACTGTCTTTAATAACATGTAATTAAATCTTTTTTTTTTTTTTTTTTATACCAACTGTCATGCTACGTCCCCACAAATGAATGACAGGTACATTTTATGACCTGTCCTTCATCTTTTTTCCTGTTAATTCAATTAATTATGTGTACCTGAGGATGGGGGGCTGTATATCCCGATCTCCTCTCTCTATCTCAAAGGGGAAATATCAGACATCTGTTTAGACCCCCGATGTTCCACCAAAGCCCCCAACAGGTCCTAAAAAAATAATAAAAAATAAAATTGTAAAATAAATAAATAAATACAATGTTAAATAATGATTAAAAAAAAAAAAAGAAGAGAAAAAGAACTACTGACACCAATGAAGTGAAGAAGGCTAAATATAACTAAAATACATTGAGAAACCAGTAGTTGTCTGAATTTGTAATTTGGTTAAAAGAAAAAAATGGGCTGCTCAGCCTAAAATTCCAGAGCTTATTTTTTTATCCCAGTCTGTGCCTGCTTGCCACTGTTCCCCTACACACTGTGCCGACATTCTGCATACAGCTGCGTGCTGCAGGATTGGAATAAGTTAGCTGGAGAAATGTAACAGTTTCATGTTTTGTTGTTTTAATATTTTCTACTGTTTTTAAAAATATTGAAGTTTTATTTTGTATTTTTTTTTGGGGGGGGGGGGGGGGGTTGCAAATAGCTGGTCTTGCCTAGGGTGAAAAATATATAGAGAAAATAAATCAGCACTAGATTTCTATACTGGTGGACGACAAATAAATAAATAATGATGACTAATAGCTAATAGGAATGTACAATGAGGAATTATGGATGTATGAGTGTATCAAAATGTTCCAAATATTATTGATAATATTAAAAATATAAATATGAGACCATAATAGATATTACAAATACTATATAATGCAATCCTGGTAAACAAATGTGGACAATATAAAGTGCTGAAGTGCTGATAGATAAATAATATAATATAACACAAAAAAGTGATGGGTGCTAAATCGGAATATAAAGTGCTAAAATTCCAATAATGATGACTGCTGATGAATAGATAATCAAGTGATAAGTGCCGTCTATATATAAAGTGCTGGATTGAAAAATGATGATGACTGTAAACAACAGCCAGAATGCACAATCCAAGTATATATGAAGATCACTAACCGTGCATGTGAAGGTGATAGTAGGTGCAAAATGCAATAGTGCAAAATATATATAAACCAGCAAACAAATGCTGGAAATGAATGAATATGAATAAAGGCAAGAAATAATAATTCCAAAATAATTATATCATGCATGGAAATAATCCTGATAATCACAAGTTAAATAAATAAATGTGGAATAAATAGAGTTCATTTGTGATCCAAGTGAAGGATACAACACTTCCAGTGACAGCCAGGTGCAAAAATTTGTGAGCTGCGAATCCAAATTAAGTGAAATGGCCGCTCACCTCCATTAACACTCAAATGAGCGTTTGGTATAATCAATCACCATGGGGACCTCCAGGTATTCTCCAATAATGTCAGGGCTTCTCCAATAGTATCAGGGCTTATAGATATAATAGGGTCTTCAAAGGTGTTGTGCCCAATATGTATTGATTTCCCTTTAAAGGATCATCGCTTCTGGCAGATGGGGATCAAAACTCTTAATGATCGCCATTTCGATACACACACAGTATCTCGCAAAAGTGAGTACACCCCTCACATTTTTGTAAATATTTTATTCTATGTTTTCATGTGACAACACTGAAGAAATGATACTTTGCTACAATGTAAAGTAGTGAGTGTACAGCTTGTATAACAGTGTAAATTTGCTGTCCCCTCAAAATAACTCAACACACAGCCAATAATGTCTAAACTGCTGGCAACAAAAGTGAGTACACCCCTAAGTGAAAATGTCCAAATTGGGCCCAATCAGCCATTTCCCTCTCCAGTGTCATGTGACTCGTTAGTGTTACAAGGTCTCAGGTGTGAATGGGGAGCAGGTGTGTTAAATTTGGTGTTATCGCTCTAACTCTCTCATACTGTTCACTGGAAGTTCAACATGGCACCTCATGGCAAAGAACTCTCTGAGGATCTTAAAAAAAAAGAATTGTTGCTCTACATGAAGATGGCCTAGGCTATAAGAAGATTGCCAAGACCCTGAAACTGAGCTGCAGCATGGTGGCCAAGACCATACAGCGGTTTAACAGGACAGGATCCACTCAGAACAGACCTCGCCATGATCGACCAAAGAAGTTGAGTGCATCGTGCTCAGTGTCATATCCAGAGGTTGTCTTTGGGAAATAGATGTGCCAGCATTGCTACAGAGGTTGAAATAGTGGGAGGTCAGCCTGTCAGTGTTCAGACCATACATCACACACTGCATCAAATTGGTCTGCGTGGCTGTCGTCCCAGAAGGAAGTCTCTTCTAAAGATGAAGCACAAGAAAGCCCACAAAAAGTTTGCTGTAGACAAGCAGACTAAGGGCATGGATTACTAGAACCATGTCCTGTGGTCTGATGAGACCAAGATAAACTTATTTGGTTCAGATTGTGTCAAGCGTGTGTGGTGGCAGCCAGGTGAGGAGAACAAAGACTAGTGTGTCTTGCCTACAGTCAAGCATGATGGTGGGAGTGTCATGGTCTGGGGCTGCATGAGTGCTGCTGGCACTGGGGAGCTACAGTTCTTTGAGGGAACCATGAATGCCAACATGTACTGTGACATACTGAAGCAGAGCATGATCCCCTTCCTTCGGAGACTGGACCACAGGGCAGTATTCTACATGATAACAACCCCAAACACACCTCCAAGACGACCACTGCCTTGCTAAAGAAGCTGAGGGTAAGGTGTTGGACTGGCCAAGCATGTCTCCAGACCTAAACCCTATTGAGCATCTGTGGGGCATCCTCAAATGGAAGGTGGGGGAGTGCAAGGTCTCTAACATCCACCAGCTCTGTGATGTTATCATGGAGGAGTGGAAGAGAACTCCAGTGGCAACCTGTGAAGCTCTGGTAAACTTCATGCCCAAGAGGGTTAAGGCAGTGATGAAAAATAATGATGGCTACACAAAATATTGACACTTTGGGCCCAATTTGGACATTTCCACTTAGAGGCGTACTCACTTTGGTTGCCAGGGGTTTAGACATTAATGGCTGTGTGTTGCGTTATTTTGAGGGGGACAGCAAATTTACACTGTTATACAAGCTGTACACTCACTACTTTACATTGTAGCAAAGTGTCATTTCTTCAGTGTTGTCACATGAAAAGATAGAATAAAATATTTACAAATATGTGAGGGGTGTACTCACTTTTGCGAGATACTATGGATAGACAGATAGATAGATAAATAGATAGATAGAGACAGACAGCACAGTGGCTTAGTGATCAGCCCTTCTGCCTTACAGTCCTGGGGGTCATCAATTCCAATCCGACCCAAGAAAATATCTGCATGGAGTTTACATTTTCTCCATGTTGGTAGGTTAATTGGCTCCTGTTCAAACTGTCCCCAGTATGTGCGTAATATGTATGTGAGATAAAGACTTTAAACTCCTTGAGGGTAGGGAAAGATGTGAATGTACAGTATGTAAAGAACTGTGTAAATTGCTGGCAAAAAATAGACACAAGTACTTTTTAAATACCTGCCAACCACTCACAGTAAATATACTGCGAGTGAGCCGCAGGTGCAGGCTCTGCAATGTACAGTACATGTACATTTCCAGCGTTCTTCTGGATTTGAGGCACGCATGATTTTGCATTTAATATTATTTTAAATGATAAAAGTCTCTGAAATACATATGAATGTTATAATGTAATATTTTAGTTTTGAAGGTTACTTCATAATGTCTTTGTGAAGGACAGAGAAGCCATTTTGCTATGTATATATTTCTATTCTGAGTTTCTATGTTAGTATGGTAGGTGGAGGTATGTGTCTTAACTATAGACTGAAACCATATATACAAGAGTGGTACTCCTTTTATATTTAGAACTACTACCTTCTTGGGACACACTTTTTGCTGGCATTGTCTTTACATATAGTATAAAAGACAACTATATCTACAGATCAAGCAGAGATGAGAAAAGAACATCCTACACTCTGAAGACACATAACACCTCTCTCTTTCTCCTTTTGATGTGTGAAACTTTTCTGTTTTGTTCTGTTTCATATGTTTTGCTTTACTTTAAGAAAATAAACAACTTTCCTGAAGTATCATGCCAACTGAGAAGTCTATTTCGAACATTTTGGTGAAGAATGCAGACTTGGATGAATTATATTTTTCTTTGACTCCAGTTAACGGTCCTGCTACCGGGGGGGGGGGGTGTTTTTTGTCTGTTTTCTCACCTATTGACAGCTTGCAGTTCAGGAAGGAGAAGAAGAAAAAAAATACCCGGCTTGTAAGAGAATTGACTGACATTACCATCTGGACAGTGGTCTCAAGTATTTTTAGATCCGGGAGGACTTCCGGTTAGAAAAGCGTGACGTTACATACGTTTATATGATTTCTGCCAGGGTTATAGTCCCTGCCAGAGGAAGCTAGTAGTAGCCAGTACACGTGAGACGTTCTCAAAGGATATCAGGTTGGAGACCTGAGGATAGTGCTATAAAAAGGGACTAAGACTTCACGTTATTTTTAAAAGTCCATCATTGTAGGTAACCCAGCAGATGTTCCCTTTTGATGAGGCAAGTTTGGAAGTCGGATTCTGAATATTGAAGACAGAAGTCCAAGAACAAAAGAAAGAACAAAAGAAAAAAAGACACTATGCATCTCTTGTTTTTCTTTAAGTGCACACAGGACTGTCATTCTTAACAGGGGTAAGTGTGTTTGTTCTTATAAGCAGATAAAATGGAATGGCTAACATCTCAAGCTCAGAAGTATAAACATGCCCCTGTACTATCAGGAATTGATACATTCCATAAATGGACTACAGACATGCAGTGGTTTATGGAACAATGTCAGAGTGTAGATAAGTACTTTAATGGACAAACAACTACGTTTAATGCTGCATGTAAATTATTTTTATCTTTTTATGAATATTTAAGCCCTTAAATGTGTGTCATTACATGTGGTCATTCCAAACACATACAAGGGGCAGAACAAAGCTTACAGGAGTATGCATTGATTAAGAATGTGGAAAGAATTGTATGCAAATTAGATAAATGGAAAGGAACTTGGTGTTTAATGTTTAACAACAATCCTACAGATGAGGTTGCAGGAAACGATAAGTTAATGATTAAGCAATTTTTACAAAAGATTCCAAACTTGGATTTGGTTTTGAAATGAAAGATAGTAGATTGTCCTAATTTACTTGAGGCTACCCAGCAAATGTTGAAACATAAATGTTTTCAATCATTTTAAGATCTAAAGTAAGCTCCTATAAATTTAGTATTTCTGATTAATGTAGCTCTCTCTCAGCCATTTTACATTCTAGTGCATGTGGGTGATGACACAATTTCATCAGTAAAAATGTGTTAGGAGTGCATTGGACAATGCTACAGGTCAGACACATTGTGGGTTTTGCACCACTTGTTCTGCTAACACCTCAGGTTACACTAAAATGTTTTTTTACAAAGAAAGGCAAGGGGTGTTAATTCACAAAGATTTTCCTAGTGACAATTCGATCTTGAGGATAAAGGCTTGTCAGTTGAAGTGGGAGATAAATATTTCTTGGCTCAAATTATGCAATGTGAGAGACAGAGCCACAGTTGTGTAATTGAACATGAAATTTCCTGTGTCTATATAGATGGATCCAGATATTGGCACAATGGAGCGTATGTGATGGGATTTGCTGTTTGGGTTCCAAATCAGCAACATTTGTTACAATATAAGCTTCCTGAATTTACAGTATGTCTTGTGTCTGTTTTGCAGTCAGAGTGACAGTGAAAATGTGCATCATTCGCTCACACTTTATGTTTCTATATGGTCCATGAGAAGCATGCTTGGTTCTCAAAAACAATCAACTTCAATATGATCAAGTTTTTTTCAGAAAATAGAACATATATGAAAGATCTAAATAAATAAGTGGTCCTTTTGCAAAATTAAAGCAATTGTGAGTGTAGTAGTCAAAAGAATATAAAAATCTGATAAGGCTACTTCTTTACAAGATTTAATTCGGTCATAGGATAAAGAGGGGGACACTAAAATTGTATCTTATTTAGAATCAGTCCAGACTGATAGTGGAGATAAAATGTATTTTAAAAATATTGAAGGTCAGTTGATTACTTATATTTCAACAATGGCTAGAAGGCTATTGAAATTGAATTATTCTCTTTTTTCCCATCCAGTACCTGATTTTTTTTGTATGCGCTAATGGAAGTCAATTTTTGGAATACTTATTTTTAGAGCCCTTTGTCATCAAACTTCCGAGTCTTGTTTTATTTGTTTATAGAACAATCCAAAAGGGAAAGGCAAACCTAAACTATAGATTGGGTGACTTATTTACCTGCTATATTCTAGCTTAAGAGCTTTGGTATTTTCTAGTACAGGTTTGTTGCTCTTTGAGTTGATGACAAGACAAAGAATGTCTTTTTCTTCTATCTTTTGAGATTAGCATACTTAGTTATTCACAATCAATTGTATAGAAAGAAGTGTGGTTGTAAACATTGCAAGAACAACAGGTACAGGAACTTCAGAAGTTTGCTGCACAAATATGGCTAGACCCTTTCTGGATTTAAATAGAAATGATGTTTTGAATAAGATTCCTACTTCTGAGTAGGAATCTTATTCAAATGTATTCCAGGAGCTCAAGTTATGGTTAAGAATTATAGATCTGAAGGTACTTGGGATGCCAACTGGGAAGGTTCCTTTGTTTTTCTTTAGTTAATTAGGACTATAGTTAATTTGTTCAAAGAATCGGTAAACAAGGCAGAAAGTTTTATGAGCCTAGAATGATCTATATTAATCAATGAACATGGCTTAAGAAAAACTTAAAGTTTTTTGATAAGAATTTGATACTTGTTTTCAATTCCTCTCCTAGATATGTCTTTCGTTTCTAAGTTTAAAGAAAATGATTTTATTTTTTTTCTGGATTTTTTAATTCTACTATGACCATGAGACAAGCACAAGTAAACCTCTAATTGTCACTATTTTTTTGTTTTTGCTTTCATCATTACTTCCTTTCTAATTGTGTTATCAATGACTATCATTTTTTGGATGGACTTCAACATTTTCCTTTATATGGACTTGTTTCATGAGAGACATTCTGATCGTTTGATCATTATGAGAGGAGGAGTTGGGATGCGATTATCATAGATTGATTTTTATATGATTTGTCCGATATAGGAGATTATGAGTGTTTAGAGCTTGAAATATTTTACACATTGTGTTGCTTATTCAATGGATAATACAGTTATAGGAATAATATGTGTAAAATCTGCTTTATTAATCTTGATGGTAGTGACAAGATAGAAGGAAACATAAGTGACCCCATGTTGACATTGAGTTTTGATACTTTCTCCTACACAATCTTTGTTAGTTTAGTAGATCCTTGGAAGATTGATATCACAGCAACAGATAATAATAATGATACTAGTTTAGTATACAATATAGTTGTTACATTTAGTCCCCGTTCACACTAAGGCGACCTGTGAGGTGACCTGGTCCCCTCACAGGTCGCCGTAGGTCGCCTCCCATAGGGAAGCTGCGGACCCGTTCTAATAGGAGCGACACAAGTCGCTCCGACTTAGAAAAAGGGTCCGGAGCTTCTTTGGGGCGACCAGGAGGTGACCGCCATAGACTTCAATGTTATGAAGTCCGTGGCGGCCACTCCGAGGTCGCGGTGCGAAGTAGCGTCGCCCCTATGTGAACGGGCCTTAGGTTTGTTATTTATTTTACAGAAACACATATTATGATAAACTTGTAAACATAGAATTTATTTTATTTTACAAATTTTGTTAGAACACACATAACTTGGGAAAATTAGATGGATGGGTTGCTATAACAAGGATGTACAAAAATTGTACATTTGGCGCATTAATACTAGTTAGATTATACATTTATTTTATTTTAAAAAGAAGATGCTAATTATATCTAAATGGATAAAAAAAAAAAGATATAGTTAAACTACATATAGGCTTGTGTGGAAGAGAATGATTTGTTTGGATACATTAAATCAGAGGTACTGTTGAACTAAATAATACAGAATGTTGAAAAAGTGTATAGAAAAGAGGTACTTACTGGTCATTGTCTGTCTGTCACAGACAGACAGATAGATAATATAAAAATGAATAATGGAGAGTTATGATTACTTTTCATACTTATAACTGTTTGGTGTGAAAGATAATTTATAAAGGCTTATATTGTATTAATCATTTTGTTATAGAAATTTCCTGGGATAGAAGAGATTGTATTTAATAATTATTTATATTACAGCGTAATATAATTTTACATATCAAATCTATGATTTACTTCTTCCTCACATTGAAATAAGAAAATAGTTATATGACAAGGTCAAAGATGTAAGAGTTTTACAAAAAAGTTAAAAAGATTTATGAAATTGAAGGAAGAAAATCTTTGATATTATATCATTTGGATGGAAAACTAACTAAAATGAATAAATAATATAATGATTTATAGTATCTTGATGGAATGAAATAGTTAAAAATTTTCACAGGAAAATCTCTGGGTTTTGGAGAAGTGCTTATGTACATATCCAATTTTATTGAAGGCCCTTAAGGTGGTGTGCTTTATATAAAAGAAAGTCGAAAATATTAATTTTTTTGCTAAATTCTTAGTCTTTTTTCCTTTTTATATTAAAATCTAGAAAAATCAAATACTACCATGAAAAAGCTCTATTTGTGTGAAAAAAATGATATAAATTTAATTTGCGTACAGTGTTGCATGACCGCGAAATTGGCAGTTAAAAAATAACACCAAAGGAAAAAGAGGAAGGGGGGGGGGGGATGAAAGGAAAGGGAGAAGGAGGAGGGGAGGGAAAAGGGGGGAAAGAGGGGAGAGGAGAAAGAGGGGAGGGGAGGGGAAGGAAATGAAAGGGAAGAGATAGGGAGGAGGAGAGGGAAAAGGGAAAAAGAAAGAAAATATCATGACTGTACCTATCCATAAGGTGTAAATCTGCACCATATGTTATCCACCTATTCAAATCGTCAGAGATAATATAATATTCTAGTAAGGGGAGCTTGTGTAAACCTAGTCTCCCCGATCCATGGGAGAGTGACCAACCCAAGAGTAGATTCTACAGGGAGTATGAAAATAGAAGTAAAAATAGTCTTATACCCATTTATAAGAAAAAATGTATCTATATAAGAGCAGAAAGTATAGCTGAAATACTCTAGAGGATGGATTGGTCATGCCTCAATCAGCAGTTAAGTTTAAACACATATTCAAATTGCAAAAAATTACCCGAGGGCTGAAATTTTTACACAGGCATCAGATATTTGAGCAAATAATTGCCAATGCCAATGGATTGATCAGAGGGAATGGTTACATGCTGTCAATAAAAATATATGCATACAGTAAAACCTTGGTTTGAGAGTAACTTGGTTTAAGAGCGCTTTGCAAGACAAGCAAAATTTTCAAATAAATTTTGACTTGGTTTACAAGCGATGTCTTGATATACAAGTAGCCTCAAGTCACAGCTGAGTATAAAAGAGAAGAGAGGCGCCTCTAAGTGTAGCAATATGGTTAAATTTAATGAAGGTACAACATTTAGCAACTCACATGGTTGATGATTGGAACAGGCACATCTAAGTATGCAGGCATCCAGGCTAAAGCTGTCCACATAGACCATCCTCCGCACCGCCATCTACGTCATCCCTTCCATGCTGCCCCTCGCTTTCAGATCCCTTTACTGCAGGGTGGTCTTCCCGGTCAGGATTACAGACTGGCAGCCGGTGGTGCAGAAGATAGTCCATGTGGACAGCTTTACCCCAGATGCCTGCATACTTAGATGTTGATCACAATAGTGTAGATTTAAAAATTCACGCCCAGACGAAGTCTATTGAGACGAAACGTTGGCGACTCCAGACGCAACGTCCACACGCCCCTTGAACCTTTTGCCGGCCTTTACTACCTTGGTACCTGGGACAGCCTGTGGGACGCCGCATGTCCATCCCTTGTACTATTATTGTATACATGTTTGGAAACATACGTCATATTGTGAGTACCTTTTTTATTAAACAAGATTGCTATTTTTAAACGGGATCACGCTATGGGCCTCGCTTTCTTTTTCTTTTCACATTTCATTTTTATGATCGATGAGAAATTTTGAGAAGTGCTCCTTCCCTGCTCTGATCCCTCCATGATTCCTGAGAAGTGGTCCACCTTTGAATAAAGCATTCACGTAACATCAGATCTTCAGTGGCCCTGATCAAATAGCTGGGAGAGGCTGAGTCATTAAGTTGATCAGCCATGGAAATCTGGTAAGCTGCTGCATTTATTTCATCACTGAGGTGTGCCCTTTCCTCCACTTACACTTGGTGTCACGGGAAGATACCCTCCTTTTTGGATTATCTCGCATGATCTAGGATTTGATTTCAGATCAATCTTTCTTTGGGACTTTAATAATTGGACACTTTTTTCCCCCTTTTTAAATCTACACTATTGTGATCAATAATAATTTTTTCCATTCATTTGGACACTATTTATCATTTTTGTGGTGATCTTTTACTGTCTTTAGCGCTACACTTTATGGTTTTATATTTATTTGAGTCATTGTTGGTTGATTTTGTGTTGGCTGCTGATATTTATTATCAATTTTTTTTCACTCCATTAGCGCAGAAATTTTTCCTGCATTTGATGCATACTTAGATGTGCCTGTTTTATTCATTAACCATGTGAGTTGCTAAATGTTGTACCTTCATTAAATGGAACCATATTGCTACACTTAGAGGCGCCTCTCTTCTCTTTGATACTCTGTAGCTCCTACTGGATTTTGCTTCTAATCCCCTTGTGGAAGGGGCTATTTGTGGATGGACATTTTATGGTTATATAACCTATCGCAATGCTATAATCTTTTTATATGGACTATAAACTGAAGGACTTATGAATAAATGGTTGTGGAACGAATCATCTGAGTTTCCATTATTTCTTATGGGGAAATTTGCTTTGATATAAGAGTGCTTTGGATTACAAGCATGCTTCCGGAACGAATTATGCTCGCAATCCAAGGTTTTACTGTATATGGAATTATTTGCTAGATAGTTGTATCCATGCCAATGCGGTATCACTCCTGAGCCAGCAAAGTATATGGCCTTCACTTAAAAAATCAATGAATCCAATTACCAAGAATAGAGAAATGCAAACCAAGCTAGTAATTAGCCATCATTTGAAGGCTGAAGTGCAGCACCATACGGCATAGTACATTATAGATCAATGCCACTCACCTTGCAATGGAGAGCCAACGGTATAAAAGATGCTGTATGTACAAAGCTAAGCAAACAAATCCTGTACCTGATGCTCAACCACCACGCCCCTTGAAGCCTTTCTTGTACACTACACGCGGGACGCCGTGGATTTTACATGCTGTACCGATGCGATTCTTTTACCTACTGGATGTAAGTGCAACCTTTAATAAATTATACTGCATATCTTTACTGGTTTACACTATGGGTCTCCGTGTCTCTTTTCCCATATATGTGACTCACATGTGCTCGGACCGTGCTTAACCTGACCTGGGAGAGATTGATTGCCCCACTTAGGATCCCACTAAGAGGAGTGTACATATATATATCTCAGCGTATGTGGCCTGACCATTGATTTGGGGGCCGTTTTTTCTGGTAAGCAGCCATTAATGCAGATTTGTCACGGGTGTTTTTCCAGCTATTTTTTCCTTGGGAATTCAACGTCTTCCTCATTTATCATCCACTCTGGGACTTGCATATACACTTTGGACGTTTGGACTTTTTCTACTTTATATGCACATTGATTATTGATCATATTTGCACTTTTTGGTCACTTTATCAGTTTTGGAGTTGCACCAATTATTTTGTGATTTATACTGTACATTGGGCAATCACTATACATCACCTTAATTATTATGTTTCACGTTTTATGTTAGCGCTGCACTATTTGTTTCCCAGAATTTTTGATTTATATAGATCAAGTGTCTCAGCTGCTTCACATTATCAATTTTTTGTTTGTATCATTTCACTTAGCGCAGGATCTTCTTGTTTTTCATGAAGCAAACAAAATAGGCTGGCAGTGTGATGTCCGAGCCGTGATGTCACCTGGAATGAGCCCCTCTCTCTGTATATATACCCCACAGTGGGAGTGGTCCCCTTCGGAGGCCGTCCACAGCTGCCAAGCGGGGGCCAGTCCATTGGTCCCAAGCCAGGATGCAGTGGGAGCATATATACTTTATATCTATGTGAATATGTCTCTTGACGGCCCAAGTCCCTCACTCTGGTGGGGTAGGTAGTTTAACTACACTCTATGTACCCCCTATTTCAGTGGCTCTGGGATCATGATCACACCTACACCATCCACTCGGCCCAATTCCAGTTGCATCGCCTGGTTTTCTAGGTACATATGTAATATGTTATATATGTAATATGTTATATACTGTACATATAATGTACTATGTCGTGCTGCACTTTAGCCTTCAGATGATGGCTAATTACTAGCTTATAAGTAAAAAATATGTGATAGCGCTGCTCAAAAAACACCTAAATACAATAAGCTGATATATCAACAATATAAAAACAATATAAAAAAATAATATAAAATATATAAAGTACTAATGCAAACATATAAAAACCAGCACTTAAAGCATATAAAACTATATATTTTATATTATTTTTTATATTGTTTTTATATTGTTGATATATCAGCTTATTATATTTAGGTGTTTTTTGAGCAGCGCTATCACATATTTTTTACTAATTTACTGTGGATATGGGAACACATTAGGTGATAGCAGCAGCCACACATTTTTGTTTAAACTATTAGGTGGCAGCGCATAATCAGCTTAAGATAATTACTAGCTTGGTTAGTGTTGTGTGAAAAATAAAAAATAAATACTGCGCTACCCTATTTAATCTGATTGAACAGCTCAATGAATGTGTTGATCAACGGTATAAATATTGTATAAATATTATATATTAAATATAGTTAATGTTGTTAAATTATATAGTGAATAAATATATATATGTAGTGAGTGGAAAAAGGATGAGTATGGATCACTCCAATATACTCAAATACATAAAGTGCAATGTGAACCCATATAAAATATGTGCAAACAACAATAATATACAAATATAGCAATAATAACAAATACAATTTAAATTATATAGTGACAGTCCATGAAAAACGTGACTAAAGTGCAAAAGTGCTTAATAAAAGTCTCTTTCGTGCAATTTGCAATCGGTGGTGACTCCTGTTACCCTCTGTTTCACCCTTCAGTGCTCAAAGGTAAGGTAGCCCACTTACCAGATGTAGTGGATTCTTATGGCATACGCCAAAAAGAATCTATACTCGCTTGTGTGTTTCTCCTTATATCAGATGATCCGGTTCCGTGTTGAGCCCATATACACTCGGGATAAACAAAAAAGGAAAATGCTCCTCATAGTGTAAAAAGGTAACGACCTTTATTTTCACTCGAACACATTATAAAACACACTCTTCATGTTAATACATCCGGTAAAAGTCCATAAAAAACACTCTGGTAAAACTCCAAATACTGTATAAACACTGTGCAAAACTCGCAAGAAAAAAACGGTGAAGGGTCACAGCAAAAAGAGGTACCCGTTTAGGGGTCAGCTAGTAAAATAGTGTACCGCTACTGAGCTCCTGTATGCCTCGCGGCACGATGTGACAGGCCGCTGGTGGTTCTCCGCTGTTTGCGCCATACCCGGAAGTGGTGAAAACGGCGTGCGGTCCAGCAATGGCTCAGAGCGAGGCAGCGTGCGTACCAACTTGACGCGTTTCGTCAGAGATGTGACGTCTTCGGAAGTGGTACGTGCGCTGCGTGTCAGCTTGGTTTTATGCGGAAGGATTCGATTGAACCCGCCTTCTCTCCTGCCTTGATTATATCCTTAATTTATGCAAACCGGAAGCAATTCATTGTGTCCGTAATCATATCTCTATGTGCATATTATTCTTATTATTCAATGTAATGGGATGCAAAAGAAACTTTAGATATGGACCGACTACGATTCATTGTATTCGCCCCAAAAACCGTTTCATTAATATTTCATGACCTTTTTCTAACCTATTAGTGATGGCCTGTGTTAGTCTTATTCTATAGTATGGATAGGTTGTGGGAATCAATCAATTACTTCCGCGTAGAACATAACCGATTTTTTATATAATTACATTTCTAATTAGTAAATTTATCCCTTTTGCCTCATCAATAATACATTCTGTGGGTGTTATAAATATGAATATATCATTATTATCAGATCTACAGCATTTTTCAGTATATTATGACCTTAAATGTATTTCCATTATATGATTACCTCATTTTATCAATAATTGGTTCACTTAATGATAGAGGAAAATATTGATAAAAAATTGTTATAATTAATATAATATATAAAAATTCCTTTGCAATAATCAATATAATTAAACATTAAAAAAACATTAAAAAACCCCTTGTTCATGTATTCAAAATTTGATATAAAACAATTAATGTCTAAATCTTTATTCATTCCACCAGGTTGTAAAGTGCCTAGTTCACATATCCAAAAAGTTTCGTTTTTGGATATGGCAATTTTCCTATTTCCTCCCCTCCAATGTGGGTCTACCATATCTATACCGCAAAACTGTAGTAGTGAGGGGTCCCTATTGTGATGGGTCCTAAAGTGCATAGAGAGGCTATGTTTTTTATACCCCCTTTTGATGTTGCCAAGATGTTCCCCTATTCTGATACTCAATTTTCTGGTGGTACGGCCTACATATTGTAGACCACATGGGCATGTGGCCAGGTACGTAACGTGGGTACTTGAACATGTAATTGATTTTTTGATTTCATATTCCTTAGAAGTAACATGGGATATAAAGGAAGTTTGTTTTCTAGCGTTCATTCTTACTGTGTTGCAAGCCTTGCATTTTTTGCATGCGTAAAAACCTTTGAAATCCAAAAAGGTTGACACCATCCTCTTTGGTGGGTCAGGAATGTTGTGGGCTAGCCTATCTTTTAAATTAGGCACTCTACGGTATATAAATTGTGGCTTGGGTGGTAGTATAGTTTTTAAAGTATTATCTCTCATGAGTATGTGCCAATGTTGTTTAAACACTTTTTCTACCTGTCTGTAATTTCTATGATATTGTGTGATGAAAGCTAAATTAAAGTGACTGGTGCTTTGGTCGTTATTCTTATTTTTATCTTGCAATAAGATATTTCTATCCTTATTTTTTACTTGATCTCGTAATGTAATTAATTTTTGTGTGTCATATCCTTTGTCTGAAAATCTTTCTATGAGGATGTTGGTCTGCTCAACATAATCTCTATCATCCCTACAATTTCTCCTCATTTGCAACATCTGACCCTTTGGGATTCCCTCGATCCATCTGGGGTGATGACAACTGTGGGTGGGTATGTATCCATTACGGTCTGTACTCTTAAAGGTTTTTGTGTAAAATTTACCCTCTCTGATGTTAATAGTCAAATCTAAAAAATTAACTTCCTTTTTGTCATATGTCCCAGTAAAACTTATCTTATAGTTGTTAATATTCATGTTTTCCATAAAAACTTTTAAAGTCTCCTCTGTTCCGGACCACACAATAAAAATATTGTCAATATATCTCTTGTAAATTAAAAGGTTCTGATTGGTTGTATGAAATACTTCTTCGTGTTCCCATTTACTTAAAAATATATTGGCAACACTGGGGGCATATTTGGCCCCCATGGCCACGCCTCTGTGTTGTCTATAATATTGTCCCTCATGCCAAAAATAGTTACTTCCCATGGCCAGATCTAGCATTTCTCCCATTAATGTTAGTTGTTCTGATTTTAAATCAGTTTTTTCTTTTAAGGCCCACATTATGGCTCGTAATGCGTCCGTCTGATCTATATTTGTATACAGCGACTCAACATCAACTGTAGCCATGATCAAGTTCGGAGTGCACTGTATTTGGTCTAATATATTGATCAGCTGTTTACTGTCCCTAAGGTAGGCCGGATAGGACTGTACCAAAGGCTGTAAGTAGAAGTCCAAATATTCTCCTATTCTGGAGAATATGGAATTTATTCCACTAATAATTGTCAGGAACCGGCAGGACTGGTAGTGGATCCTCTGGACCAGAGAGGCGATGGCACGGGTTGTACTAGAGGACCGGTTCTAAGCAGTTACTGGTCTTCACCAGAGCCCGCCGCAAGGCGGGATGGATTTGCTGCGGCGGTAACTACCAGGTCGTGTCCCCTAGTAACAACTCGACCCCTCTGGCAGCTGATATGGCGTGGTACACAGGGAGTAGGCAAGAGCGTAGTCGGACGTAGCAGAGGTCAGGGCAGGCGGCAAAGGTTCAAAGGCGAGTAGTCGGTAGCAACGGGTTCGGCAACAGGCAAAGCAAACAAACACAGCAGGGAACGCTTTCTCAAAGGCACAAAGATCCGGCAGGAAGCTGTGGGAGGAGAAGGTATTTATGGGTAGTGCACAGGTGAAGCCTAATTAAGTCAGCACTACCTCTCACAAACCTTAACCCTTAATAACCACTTTAGGCCAGGCACCAATCACTGGTGCACTGGCCCTTTGAATCTAAGAGTCCCGGCGCGCGCGCGCCCTAGAGAGCGGGGACGCACACGCCGAGACGCTGGAGTGCTGCCTGGAGGCATACGCTGTGAGCGCTCCGAGGCCAGCAGGGGGCCCGGAGCGCTCAGCGTAACAGTACCCCCCCCTTTGGTCTCCCTCTCCTTTTGGTACCGAGGAACTTGAGGATGAGACTGGGGTCCAGGATGTTCTCCTCCAGCTCCCATGATCTCTCCTCAGGACCGCAGCCCTCCCAGTCGACCAAAAAAAATCTTTTCCCCCGGGAGATCTTGGTCACCAAGATCTCCTTGACAGAGAATATATCGGAGGTACCGGCGACAGGGGTGGGAGAAACAATCTTGGAAGAAAAACGGTTAAAGACAGCAGGTTTAAGAAGGGAAACATGGAAGGAGTTATGGTACGGAGGGAGGGAGGAAGATGGAGCTGATAAGAAACTTGATTGATACGACTCTTGATTTTATAGGGTCCCAAGAAACGAGGGCCCAACTTGTAACTTGGGACCCTAAATCGGATGTACCTAGAGGAGAGCCACACCTTGTCACCCGGGCGAAATTCCGGAGGAGATCTGCGTCTCTTGTCAGCTTGAACCTTCATACGGGCGGAAGCCTTGAGGAGAGCAGCGTGGGTTTCTCGCCAGATGGAGGAAAAGTCCTGTACAAGACTGTCAACGGCAGGTACAGAAGAAGGAGTGGGAGACTGTGGCAGAGGTGGAAGAGGATGACGGCCAAAAACTACAAAGAAAGGAGACTTGTTAGAAGCAGAGGATTGTTTGTAGTTGTAGGAGAACTCCGCCCAGGGAAGAAGATCAGCCCAGTCGTCATGGCGTGAGGACACAAAGTGACGCAGATAGTCACCCAAAATTTGGTTCACCCGTTCTACTTGGCCGTTAGACTGAGGATGGTACGAAGAAGAGAAGTCCAATTTGATCCCGAGCTGAGCACATAGAGCCCTCCAGAATTTGGAGACGAATTGTACCCCACGATCCAAGACAATATGTTTGGGAAGGCCATGGAGACGGAAGATGTGTTGGAAAAATTGTTTGGCCAACATGGGTGCAGAGGGTAGACCGGGCAGGGGTACAAAGTGAGCCATCTTGGAGAAGCGATCCACCACGACCCAAATAACGGACTTGCCATGGGAGGAGGGAAGATCTGTAATAAAGTCCATAGCGATGTGAGACCAGGGAACTTCAGGAACAGGTAAAGGCAAGAGGAGACCCGTTGGTTTCTGGCGAGGAGATTTATCCCGGGCGCAAATCATACAGGCCTGGACGAAGTCCGAGACATCTTTCTCCAGAGAAGGCCACCAGTACCTTTGGGAGATTAGTTGGAGAGATTTTAGCACCCCTGGATGACCCCACTTGAGAATTCGCAACCGCTGACGTGGAGGTACGTAGGATTTGCCAGGAGGAAGAAGGCGCAGGTCCACGGGAGCGACTGTAATAAGGCGTTCTGGAGGGATAATATATTGAGGTGTTAACTCATCGCCCACCACATCAGAGGAGCGAGACAGAGCATCTGCCCTAATGTTCTTACAAGCCAGACGGAAATGGATCTCAAAATTAAAGCGGGCGAAGAACAGAGACCATCGGGCCTGACGGGGATTTAATCTCTGAGCAGACTGGAGATAGGCCAGGTTCTTGTGGTCCGTGAAGATGTACACAGGATGTGTGGCTCCCTTGAGTAAATGTCTCCATTCCTCCAGTGCCAATTTAATAGCCAGCAGTTCTCTGTCCCCAATGGAGTAATTTCTCTCTGCGGGAGAGAATGTCTTTGAAAAGAAGCCACAAGTTGAAGTCTTGCCCCTGGAGGACTTCTGGGTGAGGACAGCTCCGGCTCCCACCGAGGAGGCATCCACTTGAAGAGAGAAAGGCTTGGTGGAATCTGGTCTAGAGAGAACGGGTGCAGAGGCAAAGGCGGATTTCAGGGACTGGAAGGCTTCCTCGGCTTGGGAAGGCCAGGATTTGGGGTTAGCTCCTTTTCTTGTGAGAGCCACGATAGGAGCTACCAGAGTGGAATAGTGAGGGATGAATTGCCTGTAGTAGTTCGCAAAGCCCAGAAATCTTTGTATGGCTTGGAGACCAGAGGGGCGTGGCCAATCCAGAACCGCAGAGAGTTTGGCTGGGTCCATTTGAAGTCCTTGGGCTGAGATAATGTATCCCAGGAAAGGCAGGGAGGTCCATTCAAAAAGACATTTTTCAAGTTTAGCGTACAGGCGATTCCTCCTAAGACGAGTAAGGACTTGTCGCACATGGGGCCAGTGTTGGTCCAAATTGGAGGAGAAGATGAGGATATCATCCAGGTATACGACCACGCAGGTGTAAAGTAAGTCCCTGAAAATATCATTGACAAATTCCTGGAAGACCGCAGGTGCGTTGCAGAGGCCGAAGGGCATCACCAAATACTCAAAATGGCCGTCCCTTGTGTTAAAGGCGGTCTTCCATTCGTCTCCCTCACGGATACGGATCAGATTATAGGCCCCCCGAAGGTCCAATTTAGTGAAGATCTTTGCCCCTCGGAGACGATCAAATAACTCAGAGATTAAAGGCAGAGGGTAACGGTTCTTGATGGTAATTTTATTAAGACCTCTGTAGTCAATGCAGGGGCGGAGGGAGCCGTCTTTTTTTGTCACGAATAAAAAACCGGCCCCAGCAGGAGAAGAAGATTTTCTTATGAATCCTCTCTGTATGTTCTCACGTATATAGTCAGACATGGCAAGAGTCTCAGGAGGTGAGAGAGGATAAATTCTGCCCCGAGGTGGAGTAGAACCAGGTATCAGGTCGATCGGGCAATCATAGGGTCGGTGAGGAGGAAGAACCTCAGCTTGTTTCTTGCAGAAGACATCCGCAAAGGAATGGTATGGTTTGGGCAGCCCAGGAGGCGGAGAAACTTGCGGGTCCTGTTTGACCAGAGCAGGCTTGAGACAGCGGTCAGAACAGGAGGAACCCCAACGCAGGATCTCACCGGTGGACCAATTCAGGACAGGACTATGACGTTGAAGCCACGGCAGACCCAGGAGGAGTTCAGAGGAACAGAAGGGCAGGACAAAGAACTCTAAAGTCTCGGTATGAAATATTCCGATGTCCATCTGCAGAGGCTGGGTACGGAACTGCACGGTGGCAGAGAGTCTCTCACCGTTAACAGTAGAGATGAAAAACGGCTTGGGTAGACGGATTACTGGAATACGGTACTTGTCAACCAAGGAGGCGTGGATGAAGTTGCCAGCTGAACCGGAATCCAAGAAGGCGGTTGCGGAGAAAGAGGACTTGGAAGAGATGATCAACTGCACAGGTATGATGAGACGTGGAGAGGAAGAATCCACACCTAGCAACGCCTCTCCCACGTTTACTAGGTGCGAGCGTTTCCCGAACGCGGTGAACGGAGAGGACAATCTCTAAGGAAGTGCTCGGTACTGGCACAGTACAGACACAGGTTCTCGTCTCTGCGGCGGCTTCGTTCTTGCGGAGTCAGGCGTGACCGATCCACCTGCATGGCCTCCATGGTGGGAGGCCCAGTAGCGGGTTGAGGTGGACGCAGAAAAACGGGAGCCAGACGAGGGTAACGTCTAGGACGAGCTTTTTCCTTTTCAAGGAGGAGTTCCTCTTGTCTTTCGGCGAAACGCTTGTCTATCCTAGTGGCCAGCAAGATGAGGTCACTAAGAGTGGAAGGAAGCTCACGTGCAGCCAGGACGTCCTTTATCTCGCTGTTAAGTCCCTTCTTGAAGGTGGCGCAAAGGGCTTCATTGTTCCAGTTCAGCTCAGAGGCCAGGGTGCGGAACTGAATGGCATAGTCACCCACGGAAGAATCTCCTTGGGTCAAGTTTAGTAAGGCAGTCTCTGCGGAGGTAACCCGGGCAGGCTCCTCAAAAACATTCCGGAACTCTAGGCAGAAGCTCTGGACGGAAGCGGTGGCAGGATCTGCGCGGTCCCATAGTGGTGTAGCTCAGGCCAGGGCCTTCCCGGACAGTAAACTGAGAATAAAGGCTACCTTGGCTCGCTCAGAAGGAAACTGGTCGGACAGTAGCTCGAGGTGGAGAGAGCACTGCGACAGGAACCCACGGCACTGCTTTGGATCCCCGTCATATTTGTCTGGTAGGGACAAACGGATTCTGGAACCGGTGGCAACTGCAGGCGGAGGTGCTGGCTGTTGCTGAGAAGGCAGGAGCTGCTGCAACATAGCGGTCAACTGGGCCAGCTGTTGACCCTGCTGGGCCACAATGGTGGTGAGGTCCGCTAGGCTTGGCAGGGGAACATCAGCGGGATCCATGGCCGGATCTTACTGTCAGGAACCGGCAGGACTGGTAGTGGATCCTCTGGACCAGAGAGGCGATGGCACGGGTTGTACTAGAGGACCGGTTCTAAGCAGTTACTGGTCTTCACCAGAACCCGCCGCAAGGCGGGATGGATTTGCTGCGGCGGTAACTACCAGGTCGTGTCCCCTAGTAACAACTCGACCCCTCTGGCAGCTGATATGGCGTGGTACACAGGGAGTAGGCAAGAGCGTAGTCGGACGTAGCAGAGGTCAGGGCAGGCGGCAAAGGTTCAAAGGTGAGTAGTCGGTAGCAACGGGTTCGGCAACAGGCAAAGCAAACAAACACAGCAGGGAACGCTTTCTCAAAGGCACAAGGCACAAAGATCCGGCAGGAAGCTGTGGGAGGAGAAGGTATTTATGGGTAGTGCACAGGTGAAGCCTAATTAAGTCAGCACTACCTCTCACAAACCTTAACCCTTAATAACCACTTTAGGCCAGGCACCAATCACTGGTGCACTGGCCCTTTGAATCTAAGAGTCCCGGCGCGCGCGCGCCCTAGAGAGCGGGGACGCACACGCCGAGACGCTGGAGTGCTGCCTGGAGGCATACGCTGTGAGCGCTCCGAGGCCAGCAGGGGGCCCGGAGCGCTCAGCGTAACAATAATGGGTCTTCCTGGTGGGGCTGTGGTGCTTTTGTGTACTTTGGGGACTTGGTATATTACTGGGAGTCTCGGGTGGTCCGGAATGAGGTATCTGTATTCTTTTTTATTTAGAATACCTCTTTTGTGTGCTTTTTTCAATAGCAGTTTGACTTTACTTCTGTACTTACTTGTAGGGTTGTGTTTTAATTTTTCATAAGTGGATATGTCATGTACCAGTCTGTTCAATTCCTGTTTATACATTTCTTTACTTAATATAACTATCCCCCCTCCTTTATCTGCGGGGCGGATGATTATATTTTTCCTTTTTTCTATTTGTCTAATGCCTTCCCATATATCCTTTTTTGATCTTCCTTTATATTTGGTTACATTCTTTAGATCCTGGGCTACCATGTTTTTAAAAGTGTCCTTGTAGTGATTATTTTGGGGTTTGGGGTTAAAAGTTGATTTATTTTTAAAATTACTATGTTTAAAATCACTGGAGGTAGTTGGCATGGGATTTGCATCCGTTCTTTCATTGTTCTCTTTCTGATGAAAATGTTTCTTTATATTTATTGTTCTTATAAATTTTTGCAAATCTATAAATGTTTGGAATTCATTATATTTATTGTCCGGGGCATATTTTTAATCCTTGATCTAAAGCTGTAAGTTCTTTCTCTGTAAAGGTCTCACTGGTCAGGTTGTATATCCCCTGACCTAGTGATCTCTTTTTCTTTTTGAGGCGGCCCCCTCTGCATCCTCTCCTTCTCTGTCCTCCCTTCCATATTCTGGTTGGGGGGGCGGGGGAGGAGGTGGGGGGGGGGGCGGTGGAGGAGGTGGATGCTGGTAGTGGTAGGGTTGGTACCAGGGTTTCCCCCTTCCTCCCCTTCCCCTTCCCCGATATTGAGGGTTCCATCCTCTGTTTCCCCTGTAGGAGTGCGGGGGTCCTGGTGGATTGCCATACCCCCTGTGCTGAAAATCCTGTGGGTGGGGATGATAGGGATAGTTGGATGGATGATGATTCCCCTGTCCATTATCCCTACATTGGGGACTGTTATAATAGTTATTGGGTGGATATTTTGGTGTCCTTACTGATTGGGGGCCTCCAGGTGTGTTTTGTTTATTTTCTATTCCTGGTTGATTAGGCCTCCTTGGGGTATTTATTAAGCCTATACTCGGATCCTGTCTATCTCTGACAGGAGATGAATCCCTTGAATTTGCTTTAGGTTCCTCCAATAATTCTTGCCACTTATATACCAATTTATTTTCATAGTCCTTGATGTCTCTCTGGTATTTTTTTACCTTTTTATTTTGCGTGTCCCTGTCCAGTTTTTCCAAAAATTCTTTAAGATGTTTATATCTTTCTTTATGCTCCGTGGATTGTACATATGGTTCTAGTTGGTTTTTTATGGTTTTTATTTTTTCCTTTATGCTTATTAGTTTTTTTCTTTCGTCGGGTCACTATTAACTCTAGCAATTTTGTTTCACTATCTTTAAAGAAGCTATACCATTCCTCTTCTAATGTTTTATCTTCTATGCCATCATTGGGGGCTAAATCCCACCTTAGCCTCCTGGGGGTGATATCCTCCTTAATATATTTCTCCAAGGTGGTGATGTTCCACCATGTTCTGATCTGTTTATCCATGTTATTTTTTAATACTTTAAATAGCTGTTCCAAATTGGGTGTTTTAACTTCAATTTGACCTCCTGAAAAAAGTAGATCTACATCTATCTTTTTGTTGTCAGCATACTCAAATATGTTGTTTAAATCCATGGCTGCGTGTAGCAATTTAGTCACCAGGGTGAACTAAAAAAAGTGAAGAAGGGTTTGTATTACTCGCGCCTAGGTGCAAAATAAAATAAAATTGTCTGTGGGAAGCTGCAAAGTAATCAGGTGCACTATATAATAGTGATCTAAGAATGTGTAAAAAATGAAAAATAAAAATTACTGCGCTACCCTATTTAATCTGATTGAACAGCTCAATGAATGTGTTGATCAACGGTATAAATATTGTATAAATATTATATATTAAATATAGTTAATGTTGTTAAATTATATAGTGAATAAATATATATATATATGTAGTGAGTGGAAAAAGGATGAGTATGGATCACTCCAATATACTCCATATACACCATCCACTCGGCCCAATTCCAGTTGCATCCCCTGGTTTTCTAGGTACATATGTAATATGTTATATATGTAATATGTTATATACTGTACATATAATGTACTATGTCGTGCTGCACTTTAGCCTTCAGATGATGGCTAATTACTAGCTTATAAGTAAAAAATATGTGATAGCGCTGCTCAAAAAACACCTAAATACAATAAGCTGATATATCAACAATATAAAAAAATAATATAAAATATATAAAGTACTGATGCAAACATATAAAAACCAGCACTTTATATATTTTATATTATTTTTTATATTGTTTTTATATTGTTGATATATCAGCTTATTATATTTAGGTGTTTTTTGAGCAGCGCTATCACATATTTTTTACTAATTTACTGTGGATATGGGAACACATTAGGTGATAGCAGCAGCCACACATTTTTGTTTAAACTATTAGGTGGCAGCGCATAATCAGCTTAAGATAATTACTAGCTTGGTTAGTGTTTCTCCATTGTTTATTAATTTTTTTTGAGTGGTACTGCATTAGCATTGATACAACTATCTAGCGAATTATTTTATATTATATATATATATATATATATATATATATATATATTGTGGGAGATTAGCTCACAGGGATCACCCTTTCCAGGAAAATAAGGCCAGCATGCAGGTAATTTTTTTAAAGTCTGGTGGGTTGCCAAATTTATTTAGCAGAGGTTTGAAAATATGAAAAAACAACAAAACAGTAAAGTAAATCCTTGCCGTCCAGCGCTAAACTATACAGCAGTTTTCCTCACTATACGGTGTGGGGCTGGTCCCCATCACCCACAAAACATATGGTCAAGCATATACCTCTTCCTGGAAAGTATGATGGTAACCCTTCTGATTGTAGGTGTTTCCTCAATCATTGCCAATTGCATTTTAGGAATCAGCCCTCGGTTTTTGCCTCTGTTCAGGCCAAAGTGATATTCATAATTTCCTTACTTAAGGGTAGAGCTTTCTCCTCTTCTGGAAAAGGAGTCCCCCATACTATATGATTTCTCCACCTTTATTAATACTTTTGAATGCATTTTTTACGCTCCTGGCAGGGTGTCGGTGGCGGAGTCTAGGATCCTGGACTTACGTCAGGGTAAACTTACGGTAGCTTCCTATGCTATAGAATTCCACCCTTAAGGGTGATAACACCCTTAAAGCTTCCTTTTGCAGGGGTCTAGCTGAATGTATTAAAGATGAATTGACCTACCGTGAGATCCCTGAGTCTGCGGAGGATTTTATTAATCTTTGTTTTCGGGTAGACGCTCGCTTCTCTGAACGTGAAGCAGAGAGGGAGCGCTATAGAAAGTAAAATCCTCGCAGTATGGATCACCAACCTCCTCCACAGCCTGAGTCGGTTCCTTCTGTTCCCGTACCCTTCTTGTCTGCTGCAGAACCCATGGATGCAGGTGCTGTGCGATTGTCCAAAGATGAACGTACTAAATGCAGGACCCTAGGCCTCTGCCTCTATTGTGGGAAGCAGGGACATTCCTGCGTGCCTGGCCTGTTCAGCCGAAAAACTGCCAGGCTTAATGGGTAATTGAGGAGTTCCATTAAGCCAGACCTTTTTGAATGCTCCTCAAGAGAGGCTATTAATTCCTATCTCCCTATCCTGGGAGGACAAGCGCTTTCCCACCATGGCCTTTATAGATTCTGGTGCTGGCAGCGTGTTCCTTGACGCAGCACTGGTTAAAAGACGGCAAATTCCTGTCGTTCCTAAGAAGTTTCCACTTTGTGTAACCACCTTAGGTGGCGACCTTCTGGGAGACGGGCTTATTACCCATGAATCCAAACCTCTCTCCATTCTATTGGGCGCATTACATCAAGAAATCCTAACATTTGGCATAATTTCATCCCCGAGACATCCAGTTATTCTCGGGTTCCCGTGGCTTTGTGAACACAACCCGTCTATAGACTGGTCCTTGTGTCAAATTTCTGCATGGAGCACTTCCTGTCTAGTTCACTGTCTCCGGAAGGTTGTACGCAATAATGTTTCCATCCATGAGGTTTCAACTGACCTTGTAGTACCCTTTGCCTATGCCTAGTTTGCCAATGTGTTTTCTGAACAAGATTCTGAGGAGCTTCCACCACATCGCCCCTATGACTGTGCCATAGATCCGCTCCCCGGGTCCCCCTTGCCTAGGGGGAAGACCTATCCTCTAAACCTTGCAGAGTCGAAGGCTATGGAGGAATACATTGAAGACAGTCTTAGGAAAGGATTTATTCGGCACTCTACCTCTCCCTTTGGAGCAGGCTTCTTCTTCGTAGAGAAGAAAGACGGCGGACTCAGACCCTGTATTGACTTCAGAGCACTCAATCGTATCATGATTAAGAATCAGTATCCCCTGCCTCTCATTACTGAACTTTTTGACTGCGCTCAATGATCTTCGATCTTTACCAAGCTGGATCTTTGCTCCGCATATAATCTTATTTAAATAAAGGCGGGAGACATGTGGAAGACACCACTATAAGTGCTTTGTGATGCCATTTGAGCTTTGTAACGCCCCAGCCGTGTTTCAGGAATTTGTAAATGACATATTCAGATATTTAGACTCGTTTGTTGTTGTCTATTTTGACAATATTCTGATCCACTCCAAAAATCTTCAGCTCCATCGTAGCCATGTGCGCACAGTTCTCCTACGTCTCAGAACACACAAGTTGTACGCCAAACTGTCTAGTGCTCATTCAAAAGGACGGAAATACCTTTCCTAGGATACATTATCTCTTCTATGGGTTTCCAAAGGGATCCCAAGAAGCTCAATGCCATCCTACAATGGCCCAGACCCTCCACCTTGAAGAAGATCCAACATTTCATCGGCTTCAGTAACTGTTATCGGAAGGAATTCATGAAAGACTTTTCCAAGATCCTAGCCCCTATCACAGCCCTTACTAAGACTTGACCGCCTCAGATCGGCCTTCTGCACTGCTCCCATTCTTCGCCATCCGCAACCTTTAGCCCAATACTTCTTGGTGGTGGATGCCCCTAAAGTGGGCACCGGAGTGGTATTATCCCAACGAGACCTCTCTACCAACAAGTTACACCCAGTCGCCTTCTTTTCTAAAAAGTTTTCTGTCTCCGAACAAAATTACGATATTGGGAATCATGAGTTTTTGGCCATTAACCTCCCTGGCGGTATGATTCTTTCGGATTTTAGGTCCTGAAAGCGGTACCATTATTTTGCATGTAATTCTTAAGAATGAGCAGCCCAAACCAACTATTTACATATGATTTTTTTTACTGTGCGTTCTTCTTTATAACATCTCGGGTAT